>NW_027468718.1:35288771-35308771 GCF_046254945.1 Alosa pseudoharengus
AGATATGTACAGCCAGCTTCAAAAGCAAGCAGCCCAGACTCTAAAATTGGGCATTTATAGCTGTGAAGGTAATTCACACAATTATTGAATGTTAACAATTATCGCCAAAATATAACCAAAATATCGTAACTTCTGTAGACATCCAAAATTGGGTGAGGGTTAAAATTAGTAGAAAAAAAAACTGTTGCATAAAACAATTTTAAGTTGTCGTATGTATCTTTTTGCCGTGGTATAGTCTTAATTTTTCCATGAAGATGTCTTGAAAAGGTCTTAAAATTCTTTAAATTTGCACTTGGAAAATGTGCAGATACCCTGTGTCACCAGTCTCAACCCGACCGTTGAAATAGCCTAGAGATCCAACCAAAGAATCCCAGGTTGCTTTGATAGCAGTCTTAAGGTCGTCTGTATTGTTGGGTCTGGTGTCCCTCTTATAAACAATAAACCATAGATTCTCTGTGGGGTTCAGGTCAGATGAGTTGTCTGGCCAATTAAGCACAGTAATACCATGGTTAGCAAACCAGTTACTAGTAGTTTTGCCACTGTGGGCAGGTGCCAAGTCCTGCTGGAAAAGGAAATCAGCATCTCCATGAAGCTTGTCAGCAGATGGAAGCATGAAGTGCTCTAAATCTCCTGGTAGAAGTTTGCATTGACTCTGGACTTGATAAAACACAGTGGACCAACACCAGCAGATGAAATGGGACCCCAAATCATAACTGACTGTGGAAACTTCAAACTGGACTTTAAGCAACTTGGACTCTGTGCCTCTCCACTCTTCCTCCAGACTCTTGGGACCTTGATTGGATCCTGATTAGGCTTGGGTATCGAATATCGACTATTGGTTGGAACCGGGACTATATTTGCGATTTTCCCGGAATCGTTCAAAAGTTTAAATTTCGATTCCTAGTTACGATTCCCAGTCCGCCGACCGGAAGAAGAAAAGGCTGAACACCAATGAAGATGCGCATAGTTCATAGAATTAAAATTCATGGAGAAGGTCAGACTATTTCATTCAGAAAGCAGGGTTCCCGCGGATCCTTAAATAGTCTTAAATACAACTGAATTTTCGAAAGAGAGGTATTAAATGTGCGTATGGGACCGCCAGCGAGTGCAAGAGAGCGAGTGATGTCTCAATCCAGTTTCGTGTATTTAAAACGCAATTGTACAAGTGACTAGTATAGTATAGTAGTATAGTATATATACTCTTTTGATCCCGTGAGGGAAATTTGGTCTCTGCATTTATCCCAATCCGTGAATTAGTGAAACACAAACAGCATACAGTGTACACACAGTGAGGTGAAGCACACACTAATCCCGGCGCAGTGAGCTGCCTGCATCAACAGCGGCGCTCGGGGAGCAGTGAGGGGTTAGGTGCCTTGCTCAAGGGCACTTCAGCCGTGCCTACTGGTCGGGGTTCGAACCGGCAACCCTCCGGTTACAGGTCCGAAGTGCTAACCAGTAGCCCTTAAAGGCTATTATAGGCTATTAGGCTTATAGGCTATTAGGCTACGGGAGGAAGTGTAGTGGTTGCAGAGTGAAGATGTTTTTCACGGATGTGGTTAAAGGTGTGAAAACGGTAATAATACAGTAGGCCTATGTACAAAATAATCTGCCTGACGTTTTCGTGGTCTAGCTGAGGCCAGAGAGATATACAGGTAGCCTACGTGGAATGAGAAAGCCTACGGTAGAATGAGCGGGAGAAAGAGCGATAGGTTGGCCATACGTTCGAATTTAGGCCCGACATATGGATTTTAAAAGCCCTGTCCGGCGTTCGGCGCAGCCTCAAGCCGGACGCTCATTTGTTCTCCTTTTTTGAGTTGCGCTTGGCATCTAAAATCGTTGCTCGTACGCAGCATCGTTTCACAAACTATGGATGCGAAGACTGCTGGTCAAATTATGTGCAGTGCTTCGCAATCAGGAGGAAATACTGTATATGTTAAGTTGATCTGTTTGCATCTTTCCAAGTCTGTCTAACTGTCTATCTGTCTAAGTTATAATAGCCTACCTATAATATCTGCCAGCAGCTTGCTTGCCAGCGTTTCCCAGTAGGCTAGGCCTACTTCGCAAAAGTTGTGAACTATAACCGCATATTTTTTGAATGTCGGCGACTGGCTACATAAAAAAAACGTGCGTTCATAATATGTGCGTGCTTGAGATGAAAACAGCAGTTTTCAGCATGATCATGCGAGGAGGACCTGTCTCTTAATTAATTTAAAACAAGTCAATGGTTTTACAATGTTTCAGTCAAGCTTTGGTTGGTTTAGATACAACTGGTATGCAACACTGGACAAAACTCATTGATTGCATGCTTGTGGTTTTATTGAAGACTTCATCTACAGTGAAGAATAGAGAAAAGATGAACATATGGGGATCAGATCATGCTGCCACGGCAGTCTCACCAGGGAACTTTCTCTTGACCTTTACACCATAACGAAAAAGCTTGGCAGCAGCTTTACCAGGCTGTGTGAAAATATAATCAAAAGTCATGTTAGACAGGGATGCATTAATCTCACCTTCTCCTGCTGTTTGTGTTGGTGGCATGTCACACTGAGTAAATATAGGCACCTTACATTCCCACTTCATCCATCCATCCATCCATCCATCCATTCATCCATCCATCCAATAATCATCTAAGTCTCAAGATTAATATGTTTAATAAAACAAATTGTGAAAGGTTATACTGTAATAGACTGATTCCAACTGTTTCCAAGAGCACAAACTTGCTCTTGTAAGAGAAGGAAAAGAAGACAGATCAGACATTTAAATAAAGATTTTTTTTATTATTATTTTTTTTTTTCCTTCTGAAATCACACCATGTTTCAGAGAATATATTAGTTGCCATTGAATGTACTTGGTGTGTAACTTTACTTATTTTAACATGTATTTTTGGATGGATGAATTTAGACAGTGGCCAGTCACAGTTGAGAAGTGACTGCCATCACTGTGTGCAACTCACTGGCTTTCTTGAGACTATGTGAACTCTGTTCAGCATTTCAGTAGTTGCACTCTTACCTGTGAGCAGTTCTGTTGTCCATAGCGGATTATTGTAGCAAGGTGTTCACAGTTGTTTGTGATCGGCCTCCATTTGTTCGTACAATTGTTGTGTAGATTATTAATTTCAGTTTTCATCTCTTCCTCTGACTGAACCGTCCAACCTGTCTTTCCATCAAGGTAGTTAAACTTGCGCCACCTAACTGATTCTTCGGTCAAGGTGCCATAAATACAATCAGATAGCCTCCCTTCCCTCCAACTCACAGGCCCTGTTACAAAGATATGAAGGTAATCCATTGTCAATTCCTAGTATATTAGGCATGGCAAATTACTCAGTACTGTGCAAAAGCCTTTGCAAAACATGTATGTATGTATTAATTATTTTTCACTTCATTGGAATACAACCAGAACATACAGGGAAAAAGGTACACAGTATTCAAAACAGGTATTGCCTGAATTCAGTCTGTTTTAGGCCACCTCTTCATGTCTTACTTTAGCAGGGTTATATTGATCAATCTGAACAACAAAACCTCTACTAAAACCACACATTTATGTGAGTGTTTTCATACTTTGTACATATTTCCTGTATTTTCTGGTTGTATTCTAATAAAGAAAAAAATATGTGGTTATCATAACATTACTAAAGCAAGACTTGTAATAGTGGCTTAAGGCTGGGTGTGTTTATTTACCAGTGATATGAAAAATATCCTCTGTGTCTTTTTTGTGAAGATCTTTAATTGGGCCTTTCCCCACATAAACAGCCCAGTGTATATACAAGCTGTGCTCAAATGCAATGAGATCTCCAAACTTAAGCTGTAAAAAGAATAGAAAAAATAAGACTTAGGCAAGTAAGTATAAGTATATATACTCTTTTGATCCCGTGAGGGAAATTTGGTCTCTACATTTATCCCAATCTGTGAATTAGTGAAACACACTCAGCACACAGTGAACACACAGTGAGGTGAAGCACACACTAATCCCGGCGCATTGAGCTGCCTGCAACAACAGCGGCGCTCGGGGAGCAGTGAGGGGTTAGGTGCCTTGCTCAAGGGCACTTCAGCCGTGCCTACTGGTCGGGGTTCGAACCGGCAACCCTCCGGTTGCAAGTCCGAAGCGCTAACCAGTAGGCCACGGCTGCCCCTAATTTTGGCATAGGAAGGAACAGTGTGTCATTTATTAAACGGCGCTGTCCAATAAAAACAGCATGGAGTTAAAACGTAATTTAAAGTCCCAGACATTTAAAGGGACAGTGATCACTTAAGACAGGCCTACACCACAATTGAGTGATGAATGTGAAATGCTTTGAATAGCCTACAAAACACTGCATTTAGATGACAACTTCGTGAAGAACCATGCTAATCTAAGGGTGAATTAAGTTTATGGCATTCACATTTAAAGCATTCAATAGCCTATGAAAACTTGATCAGTCAGTTAAATTGTTCTCATAAAAGGAACGTAGGTTGAATGGATACGGAAGTTAGGAGGCGGGACTTATTCTGGAGAGGTCTATTGTGTCAAATATATGACATGACTTACCGTTTGAAATGAAGCACAAACAGACGAGAATATTATCAAAATAGGACATTATTAATGACCCTTAATTTTTGATGAGATGAGATCAGTGATTTTATGACTTAAAATATTTATCATCAAACTAAGATTATTTAAAAGATGTTAAACAATCTTCAAATATATATATTTGAAGTGCAGCTATTGTGCAAAAAGGGTAATTAGTCATATAACCATGTTTGCATTCTGCAAAGTAAATTTCAAGTCATACTCATATATGTGGAGATATTGTTATAGCAGTTTACTGGCAACTTACCTCTTCCATATATGGAAACAAAAGGGAGCACGCCTTTATTTCTTTGACAGTAGTAGTAGCACTCCTCTTAAGGAGTGCCGTAATACAGGCAGTCACCACCTCCTTCTCCTTCAGTTTATAGGATGTTGTTTGTGATGCTCCTGTAAGCGTGTCTATGTTTACAAATGCATTGTCTTGAAGATTGTAGAAAGAGAAAGATTTGACACATAAGCATGAGTTCTAGTACAAAATAGCATCAGTTCTGAAAAAGCCTAACTTTGTTTGTTGGCTTAACGTTTCAGTAAACTTTAATTGAGATATTGGCTTATGTATTAATGTATATTTACCTTTAATCTTGAAGACATCATCTTTCTTTGTCGTCTGTCCATTAATTTTGCCTTCTCCTATATATATAACCCATTCCTTATTTTGTGCAACAGGGTAATGAAAGCAGATGAGTTCCCCAAATGTGTGCTGTCAAAAATACAAATTTTTAGTTATATCATTATAACATGAACCTAAATAGTATAATGTGAAACTTTAAACTGTAAACTGCCCAATAACAACTTTTTGATAGTCATTAACTAATACAGATGTTACAAAGTCAGACAAAAACTAATTGATGGTAATCTACTGTAATGGCATCCTGACTCAAGTCACATCCAAGTACATTGTATCTGGAAATGTTATAAGGTGCTGGCATTTTACACATACCGGAAACAATTCTTTTTCTTTTTTTGTCATGAATGGATGCAAAGATTTGCACTTGTCGACGTTAATGATGGGTTTACAACCGTCTTGGAGCTCTTTAATGCATTCATCCGTATTCTCTTTCAACTCGACCAATGTTATTTTTTTTGTTATTGGGCCTTTTTTCATGTAGAATTCTTTCCATTTACGAAAGGCACATTCTTGTAGATGTTAAGAGGAAAGGATTTGACCAATGTTACCATAAATTCTCATACAAAATAACATTAGTTCTCTTGTAGTCAAAGTACTTCAACATCAACTTTGAGGTATAGCCCCTGGCTTGTGTAATTCTGCTAAACCCTCTCCAACAATAAAGTCTTGTTGAGGTATTGGCTTATTATATTTACCTTGGAGTCTGAAAACGTCAGTATCATCAGTCATTTTGTCTACTCCCAAAACCCACTCAAACATTAGAATTTCCCCCTCATAAATGTAGTCTATGCAGATTAAATGACCAAAGGCGGGCTGTAAGAAAAGAGATAGAAATGAAAGGTTATAAATAAGGCAAAAAAAGAGGAATCCCCCCCCCTGTATTGGTTGAAACACACCCCATAATGATGTCCCAATGGTGCAGTATTAGTGTCAAATTCTGAATAGAATCTACTAATTCTGGCTACGTCAGGCTAACACACATAGCTTCTCTCACTGAACTTGACTGTCAAGTGAAGTGTTGTATTGCTTAGCAACGGAAGATGCTAGGGTTAAGATTGGAGCTATGTATGTGGGCACAGGACGAATGAAGGAAAATCAAAGTAAACAATAGAAAACCTAATTTGGTGTATATAAGCAATATGGCACGCACAAGAGTGGCAGATATCACCATGGCTGTTATTCGGCAATAGGCCACTCTCACTCGTGCCTTATTGCTTTTATACAACAGTTCTACTACCTACTAATAGTGTTTGAAGACACCAAATTGTATTTTCTATTGATTAGTTTGATTTTTGTTCGATCATCTTCTGCCCACAAAAATAGTTCCAATCTTAGCCCTAGCATTTCCCGTATCACCACCTCAAAATGTATCCAATGTGCATGATATATACTTCGATATACATTTTAACCACATGCATTCCAATACAAATTTCAAGTTTAAGTTTTTGCCTGAAATTGCATTGTGCCTATTTACAAGGGCATTTATAAGGGCATTTTGGGGCCAACCATCAAATGCTGGACCTCTGTAGAAAAGCTGAGAACCTGTAGTTTTCTTAGGAAACAGTCA
Source organism: Alosa pseudoharengus (assembly GCF_046254945.1). Taxonomy (NCBI): domain Eukaryota; kingdom Metazoa; phylum Chordata; class Actinopteri; order Clupeiformes; family Clupeidae; genus Alosa; species Alosa pseudoharengus. The sequence goes on from NW_027468718.1 coordinate 35,295,533, forward strand.
AAATAACTGTGTGATGTACTGACAAAGAGTTACAGGGGCTAGAATATAGTTTCTTCTTTCTGCCGGATTGCAAGCAGCTCTGAACTGACCACATTTCAGCCCTCTAGGTCACTTGATATCACTTAGAAACACAACTGAGCCCTAGCATCAGGTCTTGTGAAGCTGTGTGCAAAAGTAGACCAATATAGAATGAAAATATGAGTGCTTTAGACCATTATTTGCCAAGGTATGCTCATGCGTTTTGTAAAATGCCTATGGAAACTCCCCATAGGACTTTTTGTTATCCAAAATGCATACTGACAATCAAATGCTTACTGCACATGAACCCCTTTGTGTAGAAGCATAATCCTGGTCTCAAATGAAAGGTAATACTGTATACATCCATACCACTGGTGCTGTCTTGGCAGGTGGATTTCCAGCTTTCACTGACAAGAGCAGCTGAAGTAGCAGAGTCAGCAAAATGAAGCTAATCTTCAGCTTCCTCATCTTAGCAGATAGACTGAACAGGACACTGAAGAGGAGAGAGAGAACATAGCACTCAGTAGTGCTCTGTTGTTGTTTGGTAACTCTTTATTTGTTTACCACAGGAAATAAGATAGATGATTGTGTAGAATAGGGCTTGTAATAAGCACAGATATTACCCATACCCAGTTGGATTTGATTATTATTCAAAAACTAGGTTCAGGTTCAGATCCAACCAGAGGAGAAGGAGGGGCGGGTCTTTACAGAAGACTGAGCACAGATACCCTACCTTAACCCCCTTGATAATCATTATGGACTCCTAATATAGAATATTGTAAGAATATATTTGGGAGGCAAGATTGTCATATTTGGATTAACTGATCCTACCATCATAAGCATAGTCAATCCTCAGTTACATCGCTCAATAGGCCTTTTCTATTTTCTTTATGAAGATTTAACCCACAGCTTTGGTTACATCCTAGGATATGTAAAGCTTGGATTGATTGTAGCAGAACTGAACAATCATACTGCATACAATATTTGCTGTTTGGCCATTATACACACATAATGAAGATATAGCTGGTTGGTGGTGTTAGAATTGACGCACCTGTACTTATTACAAGTTAAGCCATTGCCACCAGGTTCTCACTAACCACTTGAGTTGTAACATTGCAAGGAGCTAATTGTGCCTCACAGTGCTGCCATGCTACGCAGTTCCAAGCAAGCTAATGGTTTGGGGACTCCGTAGAGGAGATCCCACTTACAGATAGAGAAGCCTGCTTTGCCTCTGCTGTTCAAAACAACTTGTAGAAATAGCATTTAACATGAGGTAGTTAGGTTGTGCACAAGCCTGTTTATTTATTTCAGAAAGGAATCTAGAAGCACAGGGAAAATGTGTTGGCCCAACAGATTATTTCTTTCATTTTTGCAGATCAATATTGAATTTGAGCATCTTTTAAGAAAAAAAAATGAATGTATTAAATCATATTTTTGCACATGCCAAGTATACAGTTACCACAGAGTTACATATCTGATGCTATACAAATTAAAGTAGTTTCCATGTATCTTAACGGCAGCACTACAACCACTGGAAATGCTTCATAAACAACTTAAAAACAACAAGTTATTAGAAACTTCAATCGTGTATTCTGTTTTCAAAGAGCAAAAGAATAATTGAAGACAAGTGGAAAGCTCTTACCTTTGTACAGTATAGGAGCAGGTTCTGCACTCTGATGCCTGAAAGTGAGACTTTATATACCATTTTTATTCCACCTCCACTGGTCCCTCCTCAAACCACACCCCACAATCAATAACATCACTGGGGTAATGTCTAGGCCTCTTGAATGATCAGATATGAATTTAGAATGTTAAGCTCCAGTGTAGCTAATTTCACATTAGAACAACGGACAAGTGAATTCTGTTATCTGCATTCGTATATTAATATGGCGTGTGTGTATGCAGCACTCACCACATGCTTGAAGTGTGAACTGGCAATCATCGTTCACAAAAAAAAAAAACTTACAATGTCTCAAGAACAACCAGTAATTCCCCATTTTACATAACAGCCTATGTGGATTTACGTATGAGACACATCTCAGTTTATGGTTTATACACAGTGTATCCATAATGTATTTATATACTCTTTTGATCCCGTGAGGGAAATTTGGTCTCTGCATTTATCCCAATCCGTGAATTAGTGAAATACACTCAGCACATAGTAAACACACATTGAGGTGAAGCACACACTAATCCCGACACAGTGAGCTGCCTGCTACAGCGGCGCTCGGGGAGCAGTGAGGGGTTAGGTGCCTTGCTCAAGGGCACTTCAGCCATTTGGCATCTTTTGCCAGATCGAAGGCAAATATATTTTTTTAAAACATCAAGCTCAAGAATGATCATGATGATTTTCTATTCTGCACTCATTTAGTTACATGTTCTAAGCTCATACACTCAAACGTAGTGCCAATATACGTTGGAACTATGCAAATATGGAATTTACGTTGAACTGGTGCAACTGACTGCAGTCCTTATCAGCAGGACTGCAGGTGAAGAAGTTACAAATGTACCTCACTGGATGGAACACCAGAAGGTTGTAAGTTCCATCACAGGGGCTGTGGCAATTGTACTTCTAAGCAAGGCTTTTAACCCCGAGTTGCTCCAAGGTGTGCACGGTCACTAAAGTTTGTTCATTTTGTATCGCTCTGGATGAGACCGTCTGCTAAATGAGAAAAAAAGCGATGACATGATTTATATTTACCCTGATTGGCCTTGCAGTGGCACTTCAACTGTGTGTGTGTGTGTGTGTGTGTCAGTGTCAGTGTGGCATAGCCCAGTGAGAGGTCTCTTACCTGTGGCTTTTATTGTCATGAGCTCAGGGGTAAGTCTTTTGTCTCTCAAAATTAATGTTCAGGGGGATACTGCGCATTATCCAGCATTTGTTGTGTAATTATTTTTCAATCTCCTTTCTCAAAAGTGTTAGGTTGGGACAAGAGGGGTGGACAAAGAAACTAAATTAATGAGGTAAAAAAACATGATCAGTTCATACCACAATGCCTTCTTCATTCAGCTGTTTGGACCCTGGTGGTTGCTGTTTGGCACTGTAGTTCTATATTAACTTGCTTGTACTCATAGTCTTATTTTTGGGCTTAACATGAAAAGTTAGTCTGTGAGAACTGATCTGTCTGCAGTCTACTTTTGGGATGTTCTGTGGCTGCCTGTGCGTTTTCCCTTGTGCATACAACTGCTCAAAATGATCTCTCACTGGTTTGAAGTTGATGGATCCACACAAGCAAATACCACAAGTGTGAACTGTGAAGTCAAGGTGGTCATCTATTTGGAAATTGAGAAAGTGACCACTTTTATTTTTCATCATTCATCACATACCTTGATAAAGGCTGTTTGTTGAAACATCGGTCATTAAAACCCAGTACACTACGGGTGACCCGTATTCGGGCAAATACAGTGCCCCCCACCTCCCCCCAACAACCCCCATGCATTTCTTTGCACCTTATCATGAACTACCATAGTCATGCTATATACCATTTTAAAGCTGAGAAACTCAAGAATCGATATATGTAAAGCTTTCCATGAATTAACATATATTTCGTGTGTAAAATATAAGTTTATCCCGATATATAACATATCAGAATACCCCCCTCCACCACCCCCCAAAGTTGCTGCGTTCATATTTTGTCACTTGTCTGTATGGCCGTACCAATAAGTTAGCCCAGCATGCTTGGTCTTGAAATTTTCGTAAGAATCCATAGATGTAAAATATCTACATTGTTATATTGCCAATATATTGAGTAGTTGTACACGCCAGTACAAACAAAACAGATACATACGAAAAGAAGCGAAGTAAACACTTATTTTTCGCGGAAATCCAGATATTTCGGTTTTACTTCCATTATTGTCGCTGGATTCACGGTACTCCGCGTGTTCACGAGGCTCTTCTGATTCCATCGATACCCATTACATGTCTGTAGGACCAATGAGAGTCGAGATAGATGCCATCAAAGCCAATGAGTCACGTAAGCGATGAATCTGACAACCAGTCTTTGAATGGTCATAGCGCTGCGTCTGAGTGAGCCAATGAGATGGGACCTAGATGTCCGTGTAGCCAATGAGGAGAGCTTTCTTTAGACATGTGACACATCGTCCCATTCTACTTCCCTGTCGGCTAAACTCAAGGCGCATAGCCCATGCGTAACCAGATTCCGAAGCAGTGGTTTGGAAGTTTGTTACTAAACAAGCAAGATACATGTTTTTGAAGGTTTTTGTTCGTAAAACATGCCAAAGAGACAAAAAAAAGACGAAACATGTCGAAGAACCCGAGGACATTGAAGATCTGGAGGACATCGATGAAGGAGAAGAAAGCATTTTCTCGGAATGCGACTCCGAGGAGGAGCAGAACTTTTTAGCTGGGAAGGACCCCGATTTTGAGCTGTGAGTAGACTACTTATATCCATATACAGTTACAGATACAGTTTAGTTTGCTTTTGTAATGTTTAGTGCATAGTTTTTCATTTAGCTTTGTTTCATAGTGTGAACAGTGTGAACAGTGTTCTGGTACCTGGGGGGAGGGGAGTTAGGTGAGAATGCAGTGTGTGTTTGTGTGTGTGTGTGTGTGTGTGTGTGTGTGTAAAAGAGAGAGCAGGGGGAGGTGTGACCTGAGTACACACATTTATATCATTTGTGTAAGTTGTTGGGAAGGGTTTTCATATACTTTAGTGGGTCTGAGCCTAACTTCCATCTGTACAATTGTTTCAGTGACAGCGATGAAGACTGGGCCCCGCCAAGCAAAAAAACAAGAGCTGAGGATCCTGTGTCTGAGGAAGAGGAGCCGGTGGCCGAGACTATTTCAGTTGTTCATAACACGTTCCATTTTGTTGACCGTGGTTGCCAACACAAATACATTTCTATTGCATTGAATGTGAATCATTTGATGTTTCGTTTGCCAGGGTATTGCTATTTTTTACCTTTGTTTCATTTTATAATACAAATGTTCACTGCATTACCTTGTTTGTCCTTTTTTCATGGAAATCTCAAAGGCGTAGGAGCAAAAGTAAGAGTTTCAGGTCAGATAATGCTTCTCTGGACTCATGGCACAGCCACTGCAAAGCACTCCAGGTACAAGCAACATGACACAGAGAGTGTAACCTTTCATTTGACACCAAGATCATGGTTCTACATAAAGGGGTTCTTGTATAGGAAGCATTTTAGTTTTGGGTAACCAAAGGTCCTTTTGGAGTCTCCAAATGGACACTTAGCAAAACGCATGTGTATGCCCACACAAATATGGGTCCCACACAGTCATACATCATCCTATAAGGATCTACTTTGACATACAGATTCACAAGACCTGGTAGTGGGCCTCAGTGGTGTTTTCAAGAGAAAATAAGTGACCAAGAGGGCAGAATGTGGTCATTTCTAGAGATGTACATAACCGCCTATAAAAAAAACTATCATTCTACCCTTTGCCACTCTCTGATAGTTCATCACACAGTCAATCTATTGGTACCAAAAAATTCTACAAGGCCTTAGCTTTCCAAAGAGGTCAGGCACTTGATTGTAAGTCAAAGTATGTGGCAACAGGGCCATTTTAAGTAGGCGGTGTGCAATTTCGAGGAAAAACTCAAAATAGGGGTGGAAATGTATAAGGTTAATAAATATAGAAAGAAATCAGAGTGTGCGCGGCCACTTTGTCTTTAATCATTCATCCTACAGTTGATTGTAATTCTGTGTCATTCTGTGTCAAATCAGACAAAATCCAGGAACATGGTTGCTGCACCATCTCAGATTTTGCTCAGAGTTTGTCTGCCTAATATGTAGGTACCAATACTAAGACCTGTAAAATATTTTTCCCAATATTTTCATAATTTTTTTTCACCCTTGATTTAGTTTTTTTTACACTCTCAGAAATACCTTTTGTTGGAGGCCATATTTGGGCATTAATATTATAAAAAGTATTATTCATACCCATCCCAAACTTTGTAGGGTGGAAGACAGACATATTCTCTCTATGATTGGGTCGATAAAAAATTGTACTGCATACCCATTAGTACTGTATACCCATTATATAAGGCCCTAGATATTGAACAAAGTGCAAAACTTGTGACATTGAGGGTCTTGTAAACTCATTTTTGTATCCACATGACGCCAATCATTATTTGATCTGCAAATACTTGTTGTTGAGCAGATATTTGAGGTCTCTGCAACAAATACACATGAAGATATTATATATAGAATAAAACAAGATGTAATTGCTTTTTTGGCAATGTTCACTTAATTGGCTACATTGTATACCTATGCATTTTCATTCTTAGCCCTGAGGCAAAACAATGATTTTTGACAACATTGGCACTTTGTTCACTAAATGCCCATACACTGAGCTATTTTCAAATACATTTTGAAGTGCCTACTAGACACAATTTACGATAAAAATTGTACACACCTGTTGGCCTATTGTCCGTGTAAAGTCAGTGTGAAAATATGTTCTCATTTATTTGCAATATCAGCATTTGTCATTTTTGATACTGTTCTTTTCAGTCCCTATACACATCTTTATGATTTTGATAAAACCTAAAATAATCAGATTTGTTTCTGCTGAGAAACCTAACGGCTTGCCCTCAGATGCATTTGTAATTAAAGAGGAGATGTGACACCATGCTGTGTGTGAGAGGAGATCTGACACCATGCTGTGTGTGAGAGGAGATCTGACACCATGCTGTGTGTGAGAGGAGATCTGACACCATGCTGTGTGTGAGAGGAGATCTGACACCATGCTGTGTGTGAGAGGAGATCTGACACCATGCTGTGTGTGAGAGGAGATCTGACACCATGCTGTGTGTGCTATGGTGACGGTTGTAGTCAAATGTGTCCGCAGTGTGACTTTAGTTTGAAATCATGATAATAGTCCACATGGCATGTGAAAGAGGCTTTACTGTACATTTTTACGCACCTTGATTATTTTCCAATGAAATGGATTGTGTGTGTGTGTGTGTGTGTGTGTGTGTGTGTGTGTGTGTGTGTGTGTGTGTGTGTGTGTGTGTGTGTGTGTGTGTGTGAGGGGTATTTTACCTGTGGCTTTCATAGCCCAGTGTTTTGTATAAATTGTGAGCTCATGGGAAAGTCTTTTGTCTCTAAATATAAAATATCAGGGTGGTACTGTGCAACTGCCAGCGTGTGTCTTGCATTGTCTTGTATGCTTACCATTTTGTTTACAGTTTAAAGCAAACCATTGATAAAGCATTCCAATTTTCCAGTTTAAAGCATTCCAATTGTGTGTCTGTCTGTGTGTCTGTGTGTCTGTGTGTGTGTGTGTGTGTGTGTGTGTGTGTGTGTGTGTGTGTGAGGGGTATTTTACCTGTGGCTTTCATAGCCCAGTGTTTTGTATAAATTGTGAGCTCATGGGAAAGTCTTTTGTCTCTAAATATAAAATATCAGGGTGGTACTGTGCAACTGCCAGCGTGTGTCTTGCATTGTCTTGTATGCTTACCATTTTGTTTACAGTTTAAAGCAAACCATTGATAAAGCATTCCAATTTTCCAGTTTAAAGCATTCCAATTGTGTGTCTGTCTGTGTGTGTCTGTCTGTGTGTCTGTGTGTCTGTGTGTGTCTGTGTGTCTGTGTGTCTGTGTGTCTGTGTGTCTGTGTGTGTGTGTGTCTGTGTGTCTGTGTCTGTGTGTGTGTCTGTGTGTGTGTCTGTGTGTCTGTGTGTGTGTGTGTGTGTGTGTGTCCGTCCGTCCGTGTTCTGCATCCTGCAGGTATGAACCTGAATAAGCGGGAGCTGAACGAGCACGTGGAGTTTGAGTCGCAGACGTACTATGCAGCGTTCGCGGCCGAGCTGGAGGCCTGTGCCCAGCCCATGTGGGGTCTGCTCACACACTGCAAAGTCAAAGTGAGACCCGTCGCCTCTCCAACTCTCCTCAAATCATATCCCAGCATGCACCTCTTTTTCCGCTGCCATTCACCCTTCCAACTCTCCTCAAATGTTATCCAAGCATGCACTTCTCTTTGCTGCATATTGCTTTTGCAATATGCAGATTTCCATGTCTTTTTATTTCTGTGTAATTCATTTTTTTTTCATTTGGTGGTTTGGCTTCCACAATCTACAATGCTCTGTATAAATTCACACTCATCTGCCTTTTTACGTCATTAACCAGAAGGAGCTCCAGTAGAGTGATGTAGACAGGTGTAGCTGCCTATGTGTGTGCTGTGCACTTACCTGGGCTTTCTCCATGGACCAACAGGAGACGCAGGAGTACACAAAGACAGTGGTGCGCTTCTGCCTGGAAGCCCTTCAAGTGTGGTTCGATAACATCGGCTTTGTGGACGAGGTAATGGGAAACACTAATTAAATAATTACAATGAAAAGAAAACATACTATAAGTGTATTCTTTATAGACTGGTTGACAAGTATTCATGTCGAGTGATGGTAGGTGGTCTCTCCTGCTTTGAGGGAGACACTCACGGGGGGAGTGTTCCCACTCTAGAAGTTAGATGACTCCTGATTGGTGCATATCCTCTCCCTCTTTCAGCCTGCGCCCAATCAGGTGACGTTTCACTTACCTCTGCACCGATACTACGCCATGTTCCTCAGCAAGGTACGTGAGGCTCCTGAGCTGGTGCTGTACTGCCCATCATTATGTTTAAAGCACTCTGTTTGTTCTGCTTAGTTTGTCATACCGCCCTGATGTGTGGTAATACAATGAGATGCATAAACTGTCCTTTGTCTGAAATAGTTATAAAGATGAGACAATGTTCAAAATTGCAGTCCTTGTTTGTGTGTGTTTCTTTTTTTTTTTTACTTTCACTAAACATCCTCTCTCAAACAATCACTCTGTCTCTGTGAAGTAGTGTTAAAGATTAGATTATGTGAGCATCTGTTGGACTGAAATGTCCTCACCCCTGTGTGGATGTGAGGGGTTGTAGCGTTGTGCTGACGCTGACGTGACTCTTCCGCATGTCTGCCCAGGCGGTGAAGTGCCAAGGCCTAGATCTGGACAGCCTGCTTCCTGACCAGGAGATGCTGATGAAGATCATGGTCCACCCTCTTCAGATCCAGGTAGGGAAGGACAACACTCACTGATGAGCCAATATTTCACCATCTCTTCATAATTTTCATTTTTTGGTGTGATGATGTGTATAGTGTATATAGTACTTTCTGCAGTATAGTACATTATAGTGTATTATAGTATATTGTAGTGTATTATAGTATAGTATATTATAGTATATCATAGTGTGTTATAATATAGTATAGTATAGCTTAGTATACAATATTATTATAATATTATACAATATTATTTATACATTATGTGTCAATTAAAAAACATATAACGGCGGGCAGATTCTCTGTGTGTTTTCATACTGTATGTAGTATGGTTTGTCTGCACAGTTTAAACTGTAACAAAATTGTTATGTAGTGGGGTGTGGCTGCCTTAAAACAGACCTGATCTGTGTGTGTGTGTGTGTGTGTGTGTGTGTGTGTGTGTGTGTGTGTGTGTGTGTGTGTGTGTGTGTGTGTGTGTGTGTGTGTGTGTGTGTGTGTGTGTGTGTGTGTGTGTGTGTGTGTGTGTGTGTGTGTGTGTGTGTGTGTGTGTGTGTGTGTGTGTGTGTGTGTGTGTGTGCGCGCAGGTGAGCCTGTCTGAGATCCATAGCAATATGTGGGTGAGGAACGGCCTCCAGATCAAAGGTCAAGCCATGACCTATGTCCAGTCCCACTTCTGCAACTCCATGATCGACCCCGACATCTACCTGCTCCAGGTAAATTGAGATTATAGCCTGGAGGCTGTTAGCCAGTGTGCGCTCACTGTGCTCTTACACTCTCCCATTGTTCTGTTATCACTATTGACTGACCAACTGACCGATATTTAACAGTCACAATTATTCAAAGCGACACAGAGACTCTTAACGGTGAACCTGGGTTGACCACTTTTCAGTTGCTGATGTTCCAACTGCTCTTCCATCCACGGGCGTTTGCACTATCAGTGTGGCCATCACACAGTCACAACCACTGTGACCACTCCATAGGCAATACAACACTGTCAGCTCCCCTGTCACTAGGACTGCTACTGCTCTGCTGTAAACAATGTACAATATGAAATGCTCGTTATTGCCCCACTTTTAATATTTAATATTCTAACTTATTATTGATATTTCAATTCTGCTTTTGAGTATCACTCTGTTACTCTGACTATTACTGCTCTACCCACTGTTCATGCTATTTTATTAATAGCACTGTTTTTAGAGATGGTAGTAGAAAGTTATATGTCAGCCACACTTGTTACTTTACTTGCCTTGGAGTTTATAACACACAGTTATGACAGCGGTTGCACTGTTATGGCCTCTACTGCCCGCACTGCTGGTCATTACTGGGCAGGCCATAGTTAATAACCAGTGCTGACACACTCGGCTGCTAGTTCCTGTATCAGTGGCAGAGTCCATACTGCTGCCAGCTGCACCGTCCTTACCAAACGGCCACAGATTAACACGGCCATGGGAGAATGAAGACTTCAAAAGGGTGGGATGTAAACTAATTCCTGATTTAACCAGGGTGTCCATATGTGTGGGGGATGGGGCCTGGGCGAGTGCGAGTACGTGTTCATAGCTATAACAAAGAATATGCTGTGGCTGTACAAAAATCATCAACAATGGTCTAGATTGCTGGCACTCTAGGACAAAGCTCCCGAAAACAGCTTGGCATTCAATGAGTTAATGATCATCACAATTAGAAATTATTAGTGTACCTAATATTTATGATTTATAGCAAGTAGTAAGTGGTGCTTTGCATACCTCCCCCCCCCCAAAAAAAAAAAAAAAGGCTGTGCTGCTTGATGTCGTGTTGGTAGTAAAAAATATTGTGGAGGTAGTAAAAAGTAGTAAATTCAACTCTATGATTCCTGCATATACCCTGATATTCCACATGTAGAACTTGTTGTGAGAGACACAGACTCCGTCTTGTCAATAAATCCACCCAGTAAATAAAGGTAGATTGAGTGGAAAGCACACGTGAGCTGCAGTATGAACAGAGCAGCACATATCCTAGGTCACACTGAAACAATCTGATTGATTTCACAAAGGAAATGCGCCTTTATTTCAGTGTTCATAGTGTTGTTGCTGTTAGAGTACTGCTCGCTTTACTTTTACTTAAGAGGTGTGTTTGATTATTCTTTCTTTCTTTCTGTCTTTCTTTCTGTCTTTCTTTCTTTCTTTCTTTCTTTCTTTCTTTCTTTCTTTATTACTTAGGTGTGTGCATCTCGACTGGATCCTGATTACTTTATTTCCTCAGTTTTTGAGAGGTATGTCAAGTACAAAGATGAAGATCTTTCAGATTTTTCAGTGCAAGTAGACATTAATATCTGACCCTCCCCCATCCCCCATTACTGGTGTGTGTGTGTGTGTGTGTGTGTGTGTGTGTGTGTGTGTGTGTGTGTGTGTGTGTGTGTGTGTGTGTGTGTGTGTGTGTGTGTGTGTGTGTGTGTGTGTGTGTGTGTGTGTGTGTGTGTGTGTGTGTGTGTGTGTGTGTGTGTGTGTGTGTGTGTGTGTGTGTGTGTGTGTGTCTGTGTGTGTGTGTGTGTGTGTGTGTGTGTGTGTGTGTGTGTGTGTGTGTGTGTGTGTGTGTGTGTGTGTGTGTGTGCGTGCGCGCGTGCTTGTGTGTGTTTAGATTTAAGGTGGTGGACTTGCTGACCATGGCCTCCCAGCATCAGAACTCGGCGCTGGACTCTGAGCAGGAGCGGCCCATGCTGGAGGGAGCGCTCACCTTCCTGGTCATCCTCTGCAGCCTGCGCATACACCTCGGTAGGATGCACACACATGCGCACACACACACATACGCACGCACACACACACACACAAACACATGCACACACACATATACATATGCATGCATGCACGCACGCACATACAAACATGCACACACAAACACACGCCATACATATACACATACACACGCACACACACACATACACACACACATACCTAAGCAAGTGGGACAGGTGCACACATGCACACACACACACCTAAGCATACACCCAGGTAGTACAGGAGTGCACACACAAACACACACACACCTAGGCATACTCACTTAGAGATACACACTTTTGCACAAGCCTACAGATACGCCAAGTTGGCCCATCCTTGCACAAGCACTTGGGTAGGACACATGTTTCAGAGGCACGACAATAGGTTGTGTAGATTTACACACCTGAGCAGACACCGTTGTGGGACAGACAGGTACACACACCTGCACAGACACTTTGGAGAAGAGTAGACCTCCTGCACACACACTGTATAGGACCTGCACTAGTATAAGCAGACCTCCACCCTGGGAACAAATGATCAAATGAGAGTCTGAATAAAACTCTAAATCCTTCTCTATTTGTCGCCCTTTCTTTCTCTCTCTTTCTGTCTCTCTTTCTCTCTCTCCTGCTCCCTCTTTTCCTCTGTGCCCCTCTCGTCCTGTCAGGCATGGCGGACGATGAGATCCTGCGGGCGGAGATGGTGTCCCAGCTGTGTATGAATGACCGCACCCACAGCTCCCTGCTGGACCTCGTATCCTTCTGTGCTCAACTCAACTCAACTCAGCGTCACCGTGCCCTCTGGAGCCAGGGTGTTAGTTTAGACCTCTCTCAGTGAACAGCTGTGGTGTGTGTGTGTGTGTGTGTGTGTGTGTGTGGGGGGGAGTGGTTGTACTCATCATCAAAAGAGCATCATCTTTTAGAGGGCAGCACTTCTCGAAAACGTCTCCCTTTTTGCCGAAATCAGGGAGTTTGTGTTTGTTTCTGTGTGTGTGTGTGTGTGCAAGCGGCACACTCATATATAGTTTATATGTGTGTTTATTATGTGTGGGCGTGTATGTGGATACTCTGTGTGTGTGTGTGTGTGTTTTCCTTGAACGTCTGCCACAGATCCCCGAGAACCCGAACCCAAAGAGTGGCATAGTCCCAGGCAGCTGCAGCTTTGAGGACATGTTGTCTGCAGTGGCCGACTTCAAGGCCCCGGTGTTTGAGCCTGGAGGCTCCATGCAGCAGGGCATGTACACGCCCAAAGGTGCGGACACCTCCACAACACTCGCTCAGTCTGCGTGCCACCAGGAGAGAGATAGAGACTATCAGATCGACTCTGTGCGTGTGTTTTTGTGTGCGTGTGTTTTTGTGTGCGTGTGTGTGTGTGTGCGTGTGTGTGAAAGAGAGAGAGATAAAGAATGTCAGGCTTACAGTTTGTATGCGTGTGTGTGTGGTTAAAAGAGAACGAGAGGAAATTTAGAAATGTGCTTGC
>NW_027468718.1:35311271-35316271 GCF_046254945.1 Alosa pseudoharengus
GTGTGTGTCTGTGTGTGTGTGTGTGTCTGTGTCTGTGTCTGTGTCTGTGTCTGTGTCTGTGTCTGTGTCTGTGTCTGTGTGTCTCTAGGCAGGGGGGGGGGGGGTGAGTGTGTGTGTGTAAGTCCCTTGGGCACTCCTCGGATAATGGATTGCCTGTCAGCAGGCACACAGAATGGAGCCGTCGTTGTGGTCCTTTAGCCCTGAACAGAGAGGCACGGAAGTGCTTACCCCTTTCCCTCCTCACTCGGCCCCACGCCACATCAGCACGGCTGCCTGTGCTACCCGGGGGCTCCAGACGGTGGCGCTGCTGAGCCTTTGCGGTTGCCATCTCCCTCAGCTCGGCTGCTTGCTGTGCTGCTGGTGCACTCTAGATGGCAGCACAGACTTAGAACTGAGCTGGACGTCTGGGCACTTCTTGTGCCAATTATAAACATGAATGAACAACAGAATGCCCAATGCAAAATGCACACAAATATTATAATACATGATATGATTACATGGGCACTATCACAGTGATTGGCTTGAGTGTGTGTGTGTGATCGGCTTGTGTGTGTGTGTGTGTGTCTGTTGAGGGTCAGATTTATGACTATCTGTTGTTTTGCTTTTGGTTTAAGCTACTGTACTCGTGTGTGTGTGTGTGTTTGTGTGTGTTACATTTACATTTAATGCATAAATATTCAATATTGTCAATTCTATTACAATTCTATTACAAGGGGCCACATTGTCCATGGAGCAACTTGGGGTTAAGTGTCTTGCTCAAGGGCGAAATGCCGGGAAAAGCCGGGAATTGAACCCACAACTTGTTCAGGCTACTGGACTCTAGCCCAGCTCCTTAACCACTACGCTACCACTGCCACATGATGAGAGTCTGTGTTTTATCAGTGCGTATGTGTGTGTTTGTGCACATACAGTATTTATGCGTACGTGTGTGTGCACACATATGTGTGTGATTGTCCTCAAACGAATGTCTCTGCCCTTTGCTGACCATTTCTGTGCTTTCCCTTCGTCCACCAGTTTGAAGCAATCAGCATCAATCTCAGGCAATCCGTGGCCACCTTACAAAGAGAGGACCCCTCTGCACTCGTGCTACAGGGGCTTGGTCCGCCTGCTCCACTGCAAAACCCTCCACATCGTCATCTTCACACTCCTCTATAAGGTGGGGCACCTGCACTCTACCTACTCGCCACACTTATGAAACTATACACTGATCTCAAAACAACACTGGATAAATCTGTGTGTGTGTGTGTGTGTGTGTGTGTGTGTGTGTGTGTGTGTGTGTGTGTACATCTTTAGATCTGGATGGACCATCCCAACATGTCGGAGCATGTGCTGTGCATGGTCCTGTACCTCATTGAGCTGGGGCTGGACAACCAGGTTCAGGACGAAGAAGACGAGGTACAATTGGACTACCATGTTCCCATAGTAACTGGACTACCATGTTCCCATAGTAACATGTTCTCATAGTAACTGGACTACCATGTTCTCATAGTAACTGGACTACCATGTTCTCATAGTAACTGGACTACAGTACCATGTTCTCATAATAACTGGACTACCATGTTCCCATAGTAACTGGACTACAGTACCATGTTCTCATAATAACTGGACTACCATGTTCTCATAGTAACGGGATTACAGTACCATGTTCTCATAATAACTGGACTACCATGTTACCATAGTAACGGGACTACCATGTTCTCATAATAATGGGACTACCATGTTCTCATAATAACTGGACTACCATGTTACCATAGTAACGGGACTACCATGTTCTCATAATAACGGGACTACCATGTTCTCTCTCTCTGTCCCTGGTTAGGAGCCGTGTATAGAGGAGCGTTGCCATGACAGCTGGTTCCCGGGCACCAGCCTCCTGTCCAACCTGCACCACATCATCAACTATGTGCGCGTGCGCGTGCCTGAGGACGCCCCCGAGGTCAAGAGGGAGCCGCCGCCCAGCACCAGTGCCGAGAGCAGCCCACCTAGCCAGGTGAGACAGAAAACACACACACACACACACACACACACACACACACACACACACACACACACACACACACACATACATACATACACATACAGCACCAGCGCAGAGAGCAGCCCACCTACCCAGGTGAGACAGAAAACACACACACACACACACACACACACACACACACACGGGTCAATGACGTGACGTCTAGATTTTCTGTCTGAAGACACACCATATATATGTGGGAGCACTCCCATATTTGTAACCACTTTAACTTTTGAAAAATCATTAGGTATTTGTCATTTTTGTCTTATGTGAAGTATCAAAATATCATGTGGTGTGACCGTCCGACCATGACTGCTGTTTGGGAAACTTCTTTAAAAGTACACACACATCCAGCACCAACGTGACACTCTTGTTGCCACCCAGGCTGGTGAGGGGGAGAATAGCAAAGGGGAGAAAACACACACACACACACACACACACACCTAACAGCAGCACCGAGAGCAGCCTGGCCAGTCAGGTGTGTGCAAACCAATGATAGTGGTGATCTCAGCCCAAATAATAGTTCAGAAGCAAACATTCCACTGACCTTCATACACAAACGACAAACGCCTCCCAAACAAACCCACACACACACGCACACACACTCACACTCACAAACACAAACACGCACCATGCATGCAGACACACATACCATGCATACATACACACACTGACACATGCATGCAAAGAAACACAAGCTCACACATGCTCAGACACAAACAGAGGCTTACACAAATACAGACACAGGCACATTTGGACCCATCCCAGATACATGCACACGTAAACAGCACAAGTGCACACACAGATTGTCCTTGAGTTCCGTTGACAACAAGGGTTTTATTGTTTGCTTTAAAGACCGAGTATTTAGCCCATGTGACCTATGTTGGTAGGCTCCTGCCAGTGCTTCTCTTAATGCCCAAAGTGTTGCCTTTCACAGCCACGCCGACAACTCTCAGGGAATTGGAGAGAGGTTAGCTGTGTGTGTGTTTGTGCGCACGCGTGTATGCGCGTTTGTACTGTATGTGTGTGTGTGTCTGTGTGTGTGTCCGCTTTGGGTCTTCTGTGTGGTTTTCCGGGTTTCTATATGATCAGAGTTGTGATTAACTGTCTGTATCCTACAGTGCTGGTAGCTTCTGCCTGTAGGATGTCCTGCTTTGTCGGTGTCTTTCGCTGTTGGCTTGGATTGGAGACGCTTGGTTTGGAAATGTGTGTGCATGCACTCTGTGTGTGTGTGTGTGTGTGTGTGTGTGTGTGTGTGTGTGTGTGTGTGTGTGTGTGTGTGTGTGTGTGTGTGTGTGTGTGTGTGTGTGTGTGTGTGTGTGTGTGTGTGTGTGTGTGTGTGTGTGTGTGTGTGTGAGAGAGAGAGCGCGAGCGAGAGAGCTGGATTGAGTGTGTGCTACTGATTGATATGTCAATATGAGAATTGCTGCCTGTGTCGGTTTGCGTTGGAGTGTGCAGTGTGTTCTGACAGCCTGTGTCCTGGGAATGCTGAAACTAATTAAGTCTTGAATGTGCAGTGTGTGTGTGTGTGTGTGTCTGTGTACGTGTCTGTGTGTTAGTGAGTGTGTGTGTGTGTGTGTGTCTGTCTGTCTGTCTGTAAGTGTCAGTGTGTGTGTGTGTGTCTGTGTGTGTGTGAGTGTCTGTGTACGTGTCTGTGTCTGTGTCTGTGTGTTAGTGAGTGTGTGTGTGTGTCTGTCTGTCTGTCTGTGTAAGTGTCAGTGTGTGTGTGTGTCTGTGTGTGTGTGTGCTTGTAAGTCGATGATGAGCATGTTGACCCAAACGTGCGGTTTCGTCCACCACGACTCTGGCCTCGTCCCCGTGACTGATGCCGGTGGCTCAGCTGGGCTGGACTCGGCTCAGGTCTGGGCCCCTGCGACCGTGATGGATGTTTATTGAACAGGCTTGCCAGGCCTGAGCTCCAGACATCCCTCATCTGCTCCCCCCTCCTCCCCCAGACAGGAGGCCCACGGCTGGGCCGCCACAGCTACTGATGAGCCTCTGAAGGCCTGGGTGTCTCTAATGGGTTTTTAAGTGGCTCCGTTTGATGGAGCCGTTTTGACCTGCCGAGTTATGGCCCCTTACTGCAGACACACATGCAGTGATGGAGGACACACAGACAGGAAGTGATTTATGCTCGTGTGTGTGTGTGTGTGTGTGTGTGTTATTGAAAGTCAGTGTGCCTGTTTACTCCAAGTGTGGTGGCTGTGTGCTCATGTTTCTTGTCACAGGCACTTATTTCTCAGGAGTTGAATGATGTGTGTATGTGTTTGTGTCTTTATTTGTGTGTTTGTGTGTGTTTATAAACATGCATGTGTTTGTGTACATGCTTCTTTGGAATTAGTTTGTCAGTACTTCCTCTGTGTGTATATGTGTGTCTATAATTGTGTGTGTGTGTGTGTGTGTGTGTGTAATTGCATGTGTGTGTGTGTGTGTGTCCCTCCCTTCCCCAGAACCTGCGTGAGGCGCAGCTCTTCAGCCTGGTGGCCGAGCGCCGGCGTAAGTTCCAGGAGATCATCAACCGCAGCAACCGGGAGGCCAGCCTGGCCGCGGCCTCTGCCGCCACGCGGCCCAAGAGCTCGTCCTCGGCCCGCTGGCTCCCGCCGGGCACCTCCCAGCACCTGGCGTCCGCCGCCGCCCCGCAGCTGGTTACCGAGATCCTGGAGGTGCGCGAGAGCATGCTGTCCCTGCTGGTCAAGCTGCACGGGAAGCTGTCGGCACGCGGCGCCACCCCGCTGACCGCCGCCCAGCTGGAGGAGGGCGCCGACCTCGCTGACCCCGCCGCCTCGGTCGGCCACGGCGACGGGCTGACGGCCATCCAGCGCATCCTGGGCAAGGCGTCGGCGCGCAGCCGGCTCAGCAGACGCTGCATCCAGGAGGCCTGCGGGCGCCAGTGCCCACCTGTGCCACCCAAGAAGAACAGCCCCGCCGACAAGAAGAGCATGGACAAGGAGGAGAGGTGCGTGCAGGGATGGGGGGATTAGAA
>NW_027468718.1:35321271-35333771 GCF_046254945.1 Alosa pseudoharengus
TTATTTATTTGTTTGTTTGTTTGTTTGTTTTCTTCCCTTTTTTATGAGGTAAAAATTGGCCATGCAGTAAGCGCATCTGTGCAAACAGTCGTTTCTCTGCTCTGATGCTCCCTGTAGGCCGATGGAAAGATGGGTTCAGGAGAGGGAGACCATGTGTGACCCCTCTGCTCTGCTTTTTTTTGCTTCGGATAATAGGATGCTAATCCTTCTCATTTTTTTTGAAGGCTCTTTATTTTTTATCCTCTCCAAGTCCTTCTCAAAAAAAAAAAAAGATTCACCTTCACTGGAGTCTGCTTTTAGTAATAGACCACAAAGGTCTTGCTCCTTGTGTTCATGCACAGATCAGATGTTGTGTGTGTGTGTGTGCGTGTGTGTGTGTGTGTGTGTGTGTGTGTGTGTGTGTGTGTGTCTAAGGTTTAAGGATGGTGAATTGCCAGTACACACACACACACGCACACAGCCTCCTATCGACCTCATTGAGCCCTGTAATTGAGTCCTAATGAAGAGTCTCCACAGCTGATGATGGGATGACGGGACCACCATGGTGTCATGACGGTGGCGTAGCAGACCTTCACATCAAGGGGAAAAATGTCAAGCCAATGACAGTCGTTTCCATTTTTAGTGCTGCTATATCCAAGTCCATTAACCCTGAATGGTGCATTTGTCATCATTAGTTCATGGTAAAACAGAGCTTAGTGACAGCTGAAATTGTCTTATTTTTGTGGATCAGTTAAAGCAGGGAGTCTTGTTTTTTTTCTAAATGCTGTTAGGGATGTGTTGGTGTTGTATTTTGAAGTGTGTGAGTGATCAGAATTCTTATCGTCTTCAAAAGGTCTTTCTGGTTCTTATTTTTAAATTCAGTTTGGTTTTTGATTCCATTTAAAGATTGCGTGTGTACCTCTGTGTAATGTATGTGCCACAATGGCAATGTAGGTATAACACTTTACTCTCGTATGTTCCTTGCACTGCAACACACAGATTGCCTGGAGCAATGGTTGCAACGCCTCCCAACCCCTTAAAACACACACACACACACACACACACACACACACACACACACCTCTGAAAGATCAGGGGCAGCCTTAACCCATAAATCAATCTGCCTTCTGTGTTGACATTTCTGCCCAATATTTACCGCTGAAATTGAACACACTCTTTAACATTTAGAACTCATTTCACCAAAGGTAATTAATCTTCAAGCTACATGCCACTCAGCCCAAATGGAGTGAGCTAGAAGGGTCGTGCGTGCGTGCGTGCGTGCGTGCGTGCGTGCGTGCGTGCGTGCGTGCGTGCGTGCATTGTTCAGATGAATTATGCAGATGCAGAACTAAGGCATGTTTGTGAAAGCCAATCAATAGTAAGCTTGGGGGAACTATCAGCTAAAATATAGGGGGGAAAAAGACCTCAGAAAATAATGGAAACAATGCAATCTCTCCCACATTGTCACACACACACGCGCGCGCATGTACGCTACGCACACACATACACTCTCATAACACACCTACCCATTGCATGTTCACACATACCCATCCATTCCTACATTTCTTATTCTTTCTCTCTCAAACGCATACTCTCACATTCTCACTCACACACACACACACACTCTCACTCTCTCTCTCTTTCTCTCTCTCTCACACACACACACTCTCTCTCTCTCTCTCTTTCTCTCTCTCTTTTACACACACGCACACACACACACACACACACACACACACTGAGCCCCAATAAGGGGCCTCTTCACAGCACATTACCCTCTAATGTTTTTGTTTTTTTCACACATGGCAGCTCCCAGACGCTCTCTGGCTGCCCCATAATCTGCGTGTTAATTTAATGGGGAGAGAGAGAGGGCAAAAAAGCCATTTAGTTTTCATTTCTTCCACTGATTGCGTTTTTCTCCTCTTCTTCTCCTCCTCCTCTCCTCCTTCTCTGTTTCTTTGTTTCTATCCCTTCTTTTTTCTCACGGCTCCATGCGTAGGTAGTCATCCGTGCTTCTCTGAACTTATTATTTTCATTCTTCAGCATAATTGAGCGCAGAAGTTTGCTTTTCAGGATCTCTGGTCGTGCATTATGTGAATAAATGAGTATGGATTTTATTGTTTTGTGTTTTTTCCTCCCTCTGAGTTGGTGGTAGTGTGGTGTTGTCCTTGTATGGGGTTTGACAGAGTACATTTCTCCAGCATTCTTCCACAGTATCTGTAAAGAGCGTTTGAGTGTTTGTGTTTGTGTCTCTGATACTTTAAATCATCATACTAGAAAAGTAAGGAGAGTTTTTTCAATAGAGACTTTCAGTGAAGGATGACTGTTTATGTATTTTCTCACTTTCTTGTGTATGTATGTATGTGCGTGCGTGTGTGTGTGTACATTTCTGTATCTGTAAAGAGACTGGTGTTAAGTGTTTGTGTGTGTGATACTTGTTAAGGTAGAAAATGAAGGATAGTCACTGAATGTTGAATTGTCAGAATACCATTCTTTTCTTCAATAGAGACTTTCAGTGGAGTCACATCAGGATGACTGTTCATGTATTTTCTGACGTGTGTGTGTGTGTGTGTGTGCGTGTGTGTGTGTGTGCGTGTACGCGTGTGTGTGTACAGAGACTCCAGATGCTGACCCAGGCATGGACTTGGAGGCGTCGGAGGAGGCTAGTGTGGAGGTGCTGTATGACTGCGTTATCTGTGGCCAGAGCGGCCCCTCCACAGAGGACAGGCCCACTGGCCTGGTGGTGCTGCTGCAGGCCTCCTCAGGTGAGATGCTCACAGCTGGGTGACACAGCTGGGTGGGACACAGCCGTCTCAGGTGAGATGCCCACAGCTAGGTGACACAGCTGGGTGGGACACATCCGTCTCAGGTGAGATGCCCACAGCTAGGTGACACAGCTGGGTGGGACACATCAGTCTCAGGTGAGATGCCCACAGCTAGGTGACACAGCTGGGTGGGACACATCAGTCTCAGGTGAGATGCCCACAGCTAGGTGACACAGCTGGGTGGGACACATCAGTCTCAGGCGACATGCACAGGGCTACAGGTGAGATGTCCAGGGCTACAGGTGGGATGACCAGGCCTACAGGTGAGATGTCCAGGGCTACAGGTGAGATGTCCAGGGCTACAGTTTTTGAGCTACTGGTTGTAACATGGTGGTCAAACTGCACTCCATAAGACACGCAATTGCTGTTGCCCTGCTTGGTAGAGCATTACTACAGCTGATCCTGGGGTAAAACTGTACTTATAGGCTAGGCTAGGCTACTTTCCTTACAAGGTATTCAATCTCCAGTACAGGTCATATACAACATTCAGGCGGCTTGTAAGGCAGGTTAGTCTGCAAAATGATTCATATTGGTAGATCTCCAGCACCTGCAGTGAATCCAGGGATTGTGTATGTATCATTGAAGAACTACTTTAGTGCCTTCATCTTCCAACAGTAATGCTGACGTCCACAGATCACCACAGATGTTCACCACATTCATTATGTGCGTCAGTCTTGAGATATAAGCCCGATAATGTTTGTGTTTGTTTTTACCGGAGTCAGAAGATTTGTTGTGTTAATTAAAATAAACACCAATTGAAATGGCACTGTGATGCTTAAATCAACAAGTGTGTAAACATGATCCCGCTGACTAGCCTAGAGCTCACAGGCACGCTAACCTGTGGCGCGGTTTATTATAACGTAGGTCTCGCTTTCGGCCAATGGCTTTAGCCCTTTGTCTGTGTGAGGCTGCATGCAAATGGTGGCTTAGTTGCTCTTATAATTGGCTCATCAGTCACCCATGGCGTTCTTCTGGGTCTCATTCTCCCAGCAGTCATCGCGGCCGCCGCCTCCCACGGTAATTTTGCGGGTGACTTTGCCAACATAACGACGATCGCTCACTGTCATGAAAATAAACGGCTTGTTTTATTAGCGACCTGTCCAAGTGTGAGCAATGCCAGTGCTCATAAAGAACGTGTGGCTCTCGTGTGTAGTGTCAAGGTCAAAGCAGCCGTAGCGTTTTAACAGGCAGATAACCTCTCGATAGTCACCCAAATTACTACTTAAAATAGCCATTCGAGAAAATAACAAAATTACGAGCTTTAAAATGTGGAGAGTTTACCACTTGAGTTTGATTATGAAGATTAGGCAGGGGAAATTGGCTGTCATTTTTGTAGCTAATTTATAGGTTGCCTTGCAGAGGGGGAAACATCTGTGTAATAGCCATAAACAAACCCTCCATGTGATTGATGTTCCTGACAGAAAACCCTGTTGCCTGTAATCATATGCTAATTTCATGCGGCGTCATAAAGCATTCTGATACCTGATTAGCATACCCTTTGCTGATAGGCTGGACGTTGATGTTTGATTAGCATATTGTTGGTGATTGGGTGGTCTATAATGTTTGATTAGGATAATGTTGGTGATGCGCTGGGACAGGATGATTGATGAGGCTAAAGATGAGAGCTGTAAGATCAATTTTAGTGATTGGTGTCAAGTATTGTGAGCTGATCAGAGGAGATTACCTTCTCGTGAGCCCTAAAGTCTGAGTACTGTTATCTAGTTTACTAGTGTTTATAATTGATCCCAGCCCTGTCTTCTGAGTTGTATGTTTGCTTACTTATGATTGGCTAGTCCCAGGGATCTGATGGGGATGTTGTTTGTGATTGGCTAGACCTAGGGATCTGACCGGGATGTTGTTTGTGATTGGCTGTTTCTTGCAGTGCTGGGCCACCGGTGCAGAAGTGACGAGCCCAAGAGGTTACCCACCAGCGACGAAGAGCACATTTACCCAGAAGACACCTGTGGAGCCGCCAGCGACGTGCGACTCTCCCTCATGCAGCGCGACTTTAAAGATGTACGTGAGCATGAGGGGACACGTGTAATGAAAATCACACACACACACACACACACACACACACACACACACACACGTCACACACATGCCAAGGCATCCACCATTTGGTTTGGGCACACAAATGCACTGACAGGCATTACAAAATGATCTTACTTGGAAGTCAATGTATGCAGTATATTTGCAGTGCATAGGTATAGATTGTTTGAGATTATTGTGTTTGTTAAGGAGGGGGGATCTGTATTTGTGTATGTAGGGGTTGTTGTACTTACCCAGTAAACCCCCAACACACACACTCATGCCTTCATCTTCTAGAACAAATAGACCCTACTGTATACCTGCTGCTCTTCTGTCCCTACAGATGATTATCCGGTATCACCCATTCCACTGCACAAACACGAAATACTAACATGTAGTGCTCTTGTTGAACATTAACAGTATTGATAATAAGTAGCATTACTTCTGTGTGGACTATTGAGAAAACCCATGCACTGTTGGAATAAGTCAACACTGATGTTTTATTGGAATAAGTCAACACTAAGGTTTGTCCAGGAATAGGTGATCACTAATATTTACATGTCGTTTGAACCCTGACCCCTGCTCTGTTCCGCTCGTCTGCGTTCCCAGAGTTCCTGTCTGCAGTCGGTGTCCATCGGCTGGGACGGCGGCGTGTACGTACAGACCTGTGGCCACACGCTGCACATCGACTGCCACAAGTCCTACATGGAGTCGTTGAGGGTAAGAGCCAGGCCACACACACTATGGGGAAGACCACACAACCTGGCACTATCACTCAGTGACCGAGGCACTCAGTGACCGAGTTGGAAGCCTTCCAGGTCCTCACGGTGGTAGCCCAGTGGCAACTTGTGAGAACAAGCTGAATCGATCGCCGGTGAAATGATGGAGATGGTCCTTAGAAACGATCTGTCTTCACACTCACCACAGCGGGGGCTCAACAGCGCTCTCAGGGAACGCAGTCCCCAGTTTACATTCACTCTTGTGGAAGACTTTTTTTATCCACAAGGACTTAGTCTTGATTGGTGTTTGGGAATAGTAAGTTAGGAGAGCGGTTGAGAGGGAAATCTGATGAGACCTGGTGAGTGTAGAGCCAACGTAAAAGCCACCGGAAGTAATGTTACTGTAATGTTACTGTAATGTTGCCAATCACAGCCTCTGTGAGCTGCTATCAGACACTGTAGTTTATAGACCTCTCCACACATAGCTAGCTCATTACTGTGTGCTACTAAGACACAAAGACACACACATTGATGGACATCTAATAGCTAGAATCAGACAAGAGGTTTGTTCCCTCACCAGTTTATCAGTTAAGAGCAGCTGTCCTACTGTCGCTGGTCCTTGGTGACCTTGGGCTCTCGTACGCATCTGCCGCTTTCACCCTTGACCCTGAAGGCTAGAACACGCCCGCCTCTCCTCGCATGTCTGACACATCGTTAAGAGCTCATCCATCACCGTGGCAACGCCTCCCCCAGATGAATATTTCTGTGCTTCTGTATGTCTGTCTGTCTGTCTGTTCGTCCGTCCTGACAATGTTAACTGGAGGGCACTGATCCATCACCGCACTTTAAAACACCCTGAGAGAGATTGCATGGTTGCCTTTATGACATCTCTGGTGACAGTGACATTCTACCATCACAGGACATATCGGTTGATGTGCAGTCCCTGTTGATGTGGCTTCCCTGTTGATGTAGCGTCCCTGGTTGTGGGAAGGGGGGGGGTTGTAAATGTTTCTGTTCGGCCGTTTCATATTTCCCTATCTGACATAAACATCAACACTGAAAGCCTTAAAAAGCACACTTCTCACCAGTCATTTGTCACCCTCACAGGGCGAGTGGTCATGCGTTCAGTCAGAATCAGAGAAGTGATGGCTTGGTGGGGACTGGATGCGTAAACACATTAGTCATTGACGGGGCTTAAATCCTTGGGGTTTTTTTCTTCTTCTTTTCTGTCTTTTTTTTTTACCCAACTCCAGAATCCACCAGAATCTCACCTGGAGATTGCCCTCTCTCCTTAAGGTCATACGTGCCTAAGCATCGGTCTGTTGGATACCTGATGCTGATTGGTTGGGACAGATTATGCTCTGTTTAAATGGGTGTTACTATTGTGTGGTGACCCGCAGATTTGATGTCAAACTCATTTCAAACTGCTGCGATGTTTATATTACATTATCTGTTTATGGTGCAATCAAATATTTGCTGGAACTACAGCATACATGATTTAATGACTATAACCAAAGTCCTTTTAGGCAAGTCCCTCCACTCGGCGGCCGTATAGCAGTACTTTTTGGGCACTCATCGGGCATCCTATTCAGCAGAAATGCACGTGCGCAAGGCTTCACGACACCAATCTTGCTCCAGCGGCGAGTTCACAACACATGATTGGGAAGATGTCTTCACAACACAACATATGATTGGCTCAATGTATTCACATCACACCACATGATTGGCTCAATGTATTCACATGTCAACGTTTTGCCGAGAAAGGGGTGGGATATGTGTAGACAACGGCCATATTGGCGTTACAAACTAACCCCATGCATTTCTATGGAGGATTTTTTGAGTGCTGTGTCTCCTCATTAGAAAGTCTCTGCTATAACACACATATAATGACCATAGCAAACTACATGGAGTAATAAAAAGTACAGTACCTAAACTGGTGAAAAGTACATCTGTTTTATTATCTCATTCATTCAGTCATTCATTGTTCATTGAAATAGCACAGTTGAGGTTCCATTTCTTCATTCACTGTCTCAGAGTGACCCATGCCATGCTCTCCTCCTCTCCTTCTTCCTGCAGAATGACCAGGTGCTTCAGGGCTTTTCGGTGGACAAGGGCGAGTTCACCTGCCCCCTGTGCCGGCAGTTTGCCAACAGCGTGTTGCCGTGCCGACCTGGCCGGGGCTCGGAGGTGGGGGCCTGGCACATGCCCAGCAGCAAGCCCACGCACGTGCTGGTCAAGGAGGTGGAGGACCTGCAGGACCAGCTGGCCATTTTCCCCGTAAGCGGTGACACTGTAAGGCAAACACACACACACACACACACACATGGCTACCCCCCCCTCCCCCGACCACGCTCACCTTTTTGGGTTTCTTTTTGTTTACTTTTTCTTTTTCTCCATATCAGCAACTTTGTTGCTCAGTGCCACTCCCACCATCTCCATCTCTCCGTCTCCATCTCTCCTTCTCCATCTCTCTGTCTCCAGCTTTCCTTCTCCATCTCTCCGTCTCCATCTCTCTGTCTCCATCTCTCCTTCTCCTTCTCCCTCTATCCTTCTCCATCTCCATCTCTCCATCTCTCCTTCTCCATCTCTCCATCTCCATCTCTCCTTCTCCATCTCTCCTTCTCCATCTTTCCGTCTCCATCTCATCATCTCCATTTTTCTTCTTTTTTCCCTCATTCTTCTTTCTCTCCTCAAGTGTTTTATATTCTCCATATCTGTCAGTCCAACTCCTCCTCTCTCTCTGCATCTCTATTCCTCCATTTATCTCTATTCTTTCCATCACATTCTCCATTTTTTTATTTTCATTTTATTTTCCATTCTCATTCACCCCATCATCTCATGTGTGCTGGTTTTTTGGAGTGACTGTGACTACAGTCAGTGAGAGAGATGGACTCCGCTCTCTGTATGTATTCACCTCCCATACAGCTCCATTCTCACGTCCACACACACCCCCAGCTAACCCGCTGCCTCTGGGGCAAATCTGGGCCACATCTGAGCCACATCTGAGCCACATCTGAGCCACATCTGAGACAGATCTGAGCCAGATTTGATACAGAAAACGCAGCTATATGGGATGACTCTCCACCCCTCATTAACTGCTCACATCTGTCTGTGTTTGCTGTGGTCTGCACAACAACTTCTACCCCCACACTACTTCTACTGCCCTCTACTACCCCCACACTAATTCTACTGCCCTCTACTACCCCCAGACTACTTCTACTGCAATAATTTATAATTATTTATAATCTGTTAATTGGTGCTTTACAATGCTATTAAGCTGCTCTTAATTCTATGTGCATATCAAAGAAGTGACTGAGGGCTTTTGGTTACTGGGCTTTTCCCCATTGAACAACCTTAGAGATTATTTTCAGAAAACTCTCATGAAAGTTTTTTTTTTTTTAATTAATATTTGGAATCCTGGCCCTAGATAATTTTTGTCGGATAATCTGTGATGAGCCTTTGATGAAAATTTGATGGATTCTGATTGGCTGTCAGCTTTTTTTTGTTTTCAAAAAAGTGATCCCCAACGGTATCGTTCTTCAAATCGTTATTGTTATAGTTCTACAGTATAATCTATGCCCGTTGTCATTCATATTAGCTAGAGCGATAGTTTTCAGCCATTATCACTATAGTTCTGATTCTTACCCTGCCCTGTACTCTGGACTTACTCTGGACGGTGCCCCTGTACAGACGGAGTCCAACCTCACCAAGGAGATGGAGTCCGTCATCAAGGACATCAAGAACACCACGCAGAAGAAGTACATGGACTACGGCAAGAACCCCGGCTCTCCCGACAACGACTTCCTCTTCATGTACTCCGTTGCCAGGTGAGGAACTAGTTCTTGGAAGTACTACCACTAATTACTTCTATCTCTATCTGTCTGTCTGTAGGTGTATTGTTTGATCGGTCAGTCTGTCGGTCTGTCTGTAGGTCTATTGTTTAATCTGTCTGTTGGTCTGTCTATGAGTGGGTTTCTCTGTTTGCCTGTGCCACTCTGTCATATGTCTCTGCCTGCCTGCCTCTCTTTCTCTCTCTATGTTTCTCTCTATCTCTTCTCTCTGTCTGTCTCTCTGTCTGTCTGTCTGTCTGCCTGTCTGTCTGTCCCATCCCTCTGATCATCTGTTAGTAGATGTCTTGTCTTATCTTTTGAGAAGGCACGTTCCTATAGCTGTGCGTCTCTCAGTGTGTCTGTGGTTAATGCTCTGACTTGGAGGTCAGTTTGATGGTCTGGCAAGGTGAGAGCAGTATAACGTGGTGGACAAGCAGCCGACACAGACAATAGATCTGCCGTCTGCTTCTGTTACACTTGCTCTCTCTCTCCTCTCTTTCTTTCCCTCTTTTCAGCCTTCCGTCACAGTCACTGCCTCTATCACTTTCACTGCTCTCTCCAACTCTGTGTGTCTGTTCTCTCTCTCTCTCTCTCTCTCTCTCTCTCTCTCTGTCATTGTGCTCAGTGAGAGGTGCAGATTGCCTGAGGGTTTGGCGAGACCACTGGCTGCTCTCAGGGTCTATCTTATCTGTGGCAGCCAGATGGGTCTCACCATGGCAACGCCAAGTCAACCATGGTACATTTACCCCTCAAGACACACACACACACACACACACACACACACACACACACACACACACACACACACACACACACACACACACACACATAAATACACACACATATCGCACGTTCACACCCTGGGCATCTCACCAGAGGCCTTGTGTCCTATTCTCCGCTGCTTGTGGACACTCTGAATGTGGCTAATGTCAGGACAGAGTGTGAATGTCAGTCTAATTAATTATAGCTGCTGATAGCGTCTGCTCCGCTATCCTCTACTCAGACAGCACTCATCCATTTGTCACTTTCTGGGGGTGTCAAGGAGGGGAAATCAGATGAAAATGGTGCGTGTGTGTGTGTGTGCTGCCCCTTTTGTTATTAGTCATTTCTGTCCTTCAGTGTGTGTACGGTAGGTAATTATTACTGAGCTCACACGTCTGTCTTTTCATTTCACTTCAAACACCTCATCAGCTGTTACATGTATAGGACAGCGCAGCAACACAGGTTTGCATATGTGTGTTAGAGCACACACATACACTCACACAAACACACACACACGCACACAATCTGTGTAGCCAGCCCAGCTGCTAGACCAAGGCCCAGGTGTCTCACAGAACAGAGAAAGAATGACTCCGCAGAAATGAGGCAGCAGATGTGCAGAAGGCTCAGAAGATGAACTGACATGGAATTGTGTCAATAGATATGCTTGATCTATTAGGGGAATAGATATGCCTGAACAGATGTGTTAGAGTGACTCAGCAAGTATGAGTGTGAGCTAACCGGATGATGACTCTGCAAATAAGGGCCATTAGTTCAGACTCAGGTGTGAGCTAACGTGTGCTGAAGTAGGTTAACGTGTGCTGTTTGGGGTGTTGGGAGATGAGCGGGTTGTTCTCTTAAACCAGTAGTTCCTTGCAACTTTGGCAGCTGAAAGTGGAACAGGTTGCTAGGACATTCTGCAGGGAAAAGTTGCTGAAAGAGAATGGGGATATTATGGTCTGGTTAAAAAAAAACAACTGTGCTAGCTAGACCCTTGCGCCACTCTGTCAGTTATAGCCCTCTGAGGAGTCTATCAGTTTGGCAGTTAGTCTTGCTTTGAAAAAAGGTTCTCTCATCACTTTCAAAAACTTTTCAAACTTCGGCAGCAGATGGACCCCCCCTCCTCTAGAAAGACATTCAGCAGAAGGGTTACTCCCTGTGCTACATGCTGGCTGGGACCCCTGCAGACTGCCGATGTGCCATTGAGGGCATGTCTCTGAAGCCACCATGGCTTACAATCTCTCTTTCATGTTGGGCATTGATTGCACAATACTGTATCAACAATCGAGATTGATTTTTAATGATGATGTGCAGAGATAGTGCTGGCCCAAGTTCCTTGTTGTCTTTTGAGAGCTCTCGTTATACCTTTCAACTAAAAGTTGTGTATACTGTAGTTGTCTTCGCTATACATGCCCATGAGCTATATTGGCTATCGAAGCTAACGCAATGATTTTGCATGCTATTAGTGGTTGCATTGCTATTTAGCATTGTTATTTTCCTACAGCTCGATTGGCAGGGCAAGGTGCTATCGACACCAAAGTCTTGAGTTTAGAAATGCTGTGTGTGTGTGTTTATTAACATCATAGAGTTAATAAAGAGTTTATAAATGTTGTTATTATATGTTTATAAATGGTGCGGGTATGGTATGGGTAACATGTCTGAGTATATAAAAGGTATGTATGTTTGTGGCTATTAACATCATATCTGAGTTTATAAATTGTGTGTATACACTTATCAACATCAAGTTTATAAGTGTGTGTGTGTGTGTGTGTGTCTCAGGTCTAATCTGGAGTTGGAGATGGTGCATCGGGGAGGAAACCTTTGCTCTGGAGGAGCCAGTGCTGCAGCCAAGCGGTCATGTCTCAGTGAGTACACAGAAACACACACGCACACACGCACACTCACATATTCGTAGAGAGAGAGAGACTCCGCAACATATAAGTAGAGAGAGAGACTCAACGATATACATACAGGCTCAAACACATTCACACACACACACACACATTCACACACACACACACACATGATGACAGGCACAGGAATACGGTGAGGAGCGCTTTTAAACACTTGAGCAATTGTGTAACAACTGCATTTAAAACCTTCATTTAATAGAATATACATGTGTTTGTTTGCTGTACTTATGAAAAAGATTGGTAAGAGTTATATGTACTAATTTAAGTTACAACTGACTTATACACTGGTTCACACAAGATAAAAGCTGCTTTGCTGTGGACTGTGGTTTTGAGAAGGTTAGTGCTGGACAAAGGGATTTATCAGAACTAAGAAGGAAGAACTAAGATACTTCAGCTGATGTTTAAACAAGGTACAGAGGGAGAAATAAAGGCACTATGCTGAGAATA
>NW_027468718.1:35343771-35346271 GCF_046254945.1 Alosa pseudoharengus
CGACAGAAGACGTCCGATTGAGTATAATCAGAGCAAAAGCAAACCGATAGAAGGGCAATATTGCTGAATATCGCTAATCCTTTATAACAAACATATGTCGCAAATGTGTACGCATATCATGTGGCAAACATGAAGCCCCTGGTCATTGGTTGGCTAGTCGAGGTCGGACTATGAAACAAATTGGCCTTGAATGAGTCTGTACGTCCCTTTATCGTGAACAAAAAAATGCTTAACGGTTAAATCCTAGACTATAATCCATTATACTCTCGTTCTACATTCTCCTCACGTTCCTCTGCGTGTTTCAGCTTTTGTGTCCTGAGTGAGCGGTCCTGTGTCTAACTCATGTGAATGTGTGTTGTCGTCGTACAGAGCATGACCAATGCAACCAGGCCCTGTGTCTAACCCGTGTGAATGTGTGTTGTCGTCGTACAGAGCATGCCCAATGCCACCAGGTCCTGTCCCCCCCCCCCCCAAAAAAATAAAAAAATAAAAATAAATATATATATATAAATATATATATATATTAAGAAATGCTGCTTATTGTATGCTCGGCAAGTAACTTTAGGCGCAGGGGTGGTTTTTTGTTAGCCAATAGATGGCGGGCCAGAGGATAGGCTGTGCTAATATTTGCATGCTGCTCCGGTGGATGACCAACACATCTACACGGAGAATGGATAAAAAAAATAACTCATTAACCATTGATGATCTTGATTAACTCTGTTTTATCTCTCCTTTCAATATTGTGAATAGTAAATGTGTAGCCTAGGCTACAATAATTTTGGCAATGATAGACTGTTTAACACGGAGCCTGGCTTATTTTAATTAGGCTACTACTTTTCTATCTTACTTTCATTCTTAAATACTCGGTGACCCACCCTTGGCAGAGGATCAGGGATCAAAGGACCGGATCATAGTGCGTTCTAGTGTTCTTTCTCATATTTGTTTAAGCACCCGTGATCTGATTGGTAAATAGGCTAAATAGGCCTGTTGCCGACCCATGGTCTAAGCCAGGGGTCTCAAACTCAAATGAGCTGGGGGCCACTTCTGCCAACGTCACCTGATTGGAGGGCCACGTCAGTGTTAAAGACTAATACAAAAAGATAACGGCTAGTTCTGAAAATGCAATGGGGTTTTTTTTAAATACTACACAAAACTGCAAACAGAAGGTGCAAGTCTTTTTATCTCTTTTTAGACACCTGTGCTAGCAACCTTAGCTTATAAATACAATAATGATAAAATAAATATTAATACAAATTATAAAAACAAACAAAAAGCATAAAAACAGGTATGTATGTCTTTCACACCAAATAAAAATATTTTCCTCTCATAACTTATTTAAACCTGCATGGCAAACTAGGCGCCAGGGTTAAGAAAACAACACCATTGGATTTTGACATCAAAATTTCAAAAGGTTTGAAAGTGGTCAGAGATACAGTCCGACTGTAAATGTAAAAATCTTTGAGTTTAAACAAAAGTTTATGAAGGGGTAAATTTACCCATCTAATTTGCCACTGGATGGCAAGCACCCTCAAATTAGGCACCTTTCAGTAAATACTGGATGTTGAACATATTTGAGCAGGTTTACTTTCTTTTTTGTCATATTACCCATATAACAAATTAACAGGAAAACAGTAGGCCTAAGATGTAAACCAACAATAGTAAACTATTAATAGCCTATAACCACAAACCGTTATTATACTGTAGGCCTACAATAATGTAGCCTGCAAATCAGTTCCTATCATGGGTGACTTTGTAGTTCTTCAGAGCCCTATTTTTACTACCCCTGCTGTCTGTACCACGTCCATTACGGACAATATCATCACGATTACCACTGCCACCTCCAGCTATGTTGGGCAGAGGGTCGAAATAAGCACGGTATGCTTAATGGACACCGTCGTATACACGCAAAGACGCACCTCCATTTACAGACTCACCGTGAATACGCACACTGTCAATAGTCGATCATAATCTCCAAAAGGCAGATATTCTCCTTCAGAATCAGAATAGGTGAATAACATAGCCTACCCAAGACTTCATCACACGTGAACGTTTTTTTATTTGGTGTCGGCCTATTTCTGCTTCAATTTGTGCAAAATTATAGCCTGCATCGCTTCCGCGTCATTACAAACAAATGCACGTCTTCGTGTTTCTCACGTGTAATCTAGTATTTCCTGAAAACTTTGTGCAGCGAATTTGAGCTTGAATCGAAGGTCTGGAAGTCTAGCAACTAGTGGAGGATGGTACAAATAGGATTTGTCACCGTACTTGGATATCGTCTATTTTAACCAGTGTTGTTTGTCGCAATCAAAAATACCCTCAAGGGCCGAATTACATATTATTTTGATATTAGGTCGCGGGTCGGAATTGGGCCGGGAGTTTGAGACCCCTGGTCTAAGCTTTCTCATAAAACCCTTTCACCAGCTCTTGTAAGATATAAGGCTAATCCATAAACTCTAGCCTTGTTTGTTTGTGCCACATTGATAACACAATATTAACAATA